>NC_064811.1:13249759-13294316 GCF_023721935.1 Panthera uncia | reverse complement strand
TTGTTTAAAGCACCAATTTGAGAATTCATATCAGTTAAAATCCAGAAATATTTTTGTGGTAATATAGAATGTATACACAGCATTTTGTTTTTATGAGAGTAGAAGTTCCACGTTGTGCAGCAGTTAAAACATCTAATGCCATTCTATTTTGTAGAACTATTTTATGCATTTGAGTTATTTTAGTATTTAATAATGTAATGTTATTTCGAGAGTCATTTAAGGCCTTAACTGTGTAACAGGTGGTGTTTAGCCATCATATAGACTCTGTTTTGTTTAGTGAACAATCGGGTAATTAATAAGAGGTGTTTTTTATGGAAACAAGAAAAATACATTTTAATGGTTACAGCAAATTACAAACCCGGTGTCTGCCAGTGAGATTTTTTGGATGTCAGACTTGAAGCATCCTCAGATGGGAGTGGGACCAGGCAGCAGGTCAGATGGGTTTTTCTGGTTTGTAATTTAAATGTCTGTGGTGATCCTTTTGAATGGCCCATTGTAAGAAGGAATTGTCCATATAAATTGGGGAAAGGAGAATGGAAAAGAAAGGTACAACTGGCCTAAGAGAAGTTTGCAGTCTTCTACAGGGTCACAGGAATAAGAAGACACATTAGTTTACTCATTAGTTTCCTGTTATGGGGATACAGGTTTTATTTTGGATACAGGAGCCCATGAAAAATGCCCCTCTAAGTTTATTGCAGTGGGAGTACATAATATGGCCCAGTAGGGTCCCTTCCATTTTGGAATTAAATTCCCTGTTATTTTGGACTTTCAATCCTTTCATTAAACCAGGTCTCCTGGGTTTATATGGGGTAGGTTTCTAGGAACTGTCAGTTCAGGTTTAGGGAGGATTTAGAGATTTATTAATTAGCCTGGCCTCAAGTGAATAACTTAATAAAGCATTATAGTCTTTATCTGTTGATAGATCTACAGTGAGTAAAGGTTTTTCATATACAGTTGTTGGATGAGTTCATCCCATTTTCCAGTTTAAATAATATACCCATAGGGTCCTGTTACTATCTCCACAAAATAACAAGAAGATTGTCCATACTTGTGCTATCGTGACAGTATCTCTTAAGTTTACCTCAAGTTGTCCAGCTTAGGCAGATAATAAACACTTAAAGACAATCAGAACTAGAATTTAACATCCATGAATGTGTGTTATTGAAACATAGTTTTTCTCTCTAAAAACCCTCATTTCCAGAGATAGCCAAATCAATACTAATTTGCTTGTAAAACAAGTCCAGTTTTAATAAACTTGGCCTAATTATCTACATAAGCTCAGCAAGAATAGTGATTGATCATATAGATCTTTTAAAGTTTGCTTTGTTGGAACTTTTTATAAGGAATCACCAGATTGAACTTTTAGTAGCCTCTCCAGACCAGAAGCCAAGCCAAATACTTGCCATCAGACATGCCTGCAATACCTGTAGATTTGGGCAAATTCCTCTTCACCAGGTCCCCAAGATGTCCTGAGGTTCCTGCACCTGCCAGGAAGTAACATTCTTTACTCACCTGGTAAGGCTGCTGGGAACTCTGTAAGCAATGTATCAGGCCAACATTTCCAAGGGGCTCTATGGCTCCATGTTTCATAAAGTCAACCTTAGTTCCTTAAAGCTGTCTGGTCATATCTGAGTCTGTGCATATCACTCTCAAAGATGACATTGCAGCCTTGGTAAAATAATCAGCATTTTCAGTCATGTCTTGTTACAAGGAGAATAGATTTTTACTGAACTTATGCAAATAAGAATGATTGCTGGAAGAATACCCACTGAGACTTTTTGAATTTTAGAGGGTTTAGGTAAAGAAAAGAGTTATCTTTTGCTTCAGTTTACAAATGAACATTTTATCACATTTCTGTATATCATAGATATTTTAAGAGAAAGTTTCCTTAATATAGAAGAACAGACATTAGAGAACCAGCAATATTTCCAACAAGAGTCACAAAACTATAATCTTCCTCAGTTCATTAGTCCCATGTTCCTAATTCTTGTTCAGTTTGGATGCAACTTTTTAGTTCTGGAAATTCTAACCCATTTTAGTATTAATCTTAAAGATGTCAAATACCTGTATTTGTCCTAAAAGTCCTTTTTATGAATCTCCTTGAAGATAAAACACATTTTGTTACAGCCTAAGTACAAAACTATTAGTGACAAAATCTCAGAAATGGACATTGTTAAAGATCTGGTAAGAGTTCATTATGATGAAAATGACAAGGAAATTCAGTTATTTTTATGACACGTAACACCTCCATAATAAGAATATCGGTCAGGACCTTATCCCAAAACATTAAAACTTTAGGAATTGCGTATATATTTGAGCAGTTATAGCATTTACCCATGCAGTACAACCTAAGGTTTACCATTATTTGAAAGTTCTTTTCCAAGTAACTTAGCAAACCAGATAAAAAAGCCTAATTGGTCACAAAGACTTCTTTTACAATTTAAATCTTGAAAGTTTGTTAAAACCTTAGAAAGTTATAAAGCACATCCTAACTAGGATTACAGATCATTACAAATCTCAAGACTTTAAATTATTTATTTAACCAAGATGGCAATAAGATTTCAAAAGCAAATATGTAGGATTATATAGTTGTTAGCAAAGCTAAGCTCCTTTAACATTGAGAAGTTTTAACTAAGTAATCAAAGACCTGAAAAAGACAGAAATACAAGCTTTGGTTTTCCCAGCAGACAAAAGAGAAAAAACCTTTGTTTATATTTTCTTATCAAGAGCAGATCAGGGGCCCCTCAGTGGCTCCATCAGTTAAGGGTCCGACTTCAGCTTGGGTCATGATCTGGCAGTCTGTGAGTTCTAGTCCCACATCGGACTCTGTGCGGACAGCTCAGAGCCTGGAGCCTGCTTCGGATTCTGTGTACCCCCCCCTCTGCCCCTCCCCCACTCATGCTCTGTCTCACTCTGTCTCTCAAAAATAAATAAACATTAAAAAAAAAAAAAGAACAGATCAACAGTCCAAGAAAATTTTGTGTTTTGAACAGAGAGAAAAGTGGGAACTTCAACCTTACACCACTATACTTTTAAAATCCATTCATCTCTATCTTAGTCTATCCTGACCACACATAAAATTCTTTTCCAAAGATTTCCCTTCACGAACCTTCTACAACTTTCCTTTGCATTCAGATTTTGTCCCAAGCTACTTCACTCCAAACAACCAGTCTCATTTAGGATGCAATTACTTTCTTTTACCTTCAACAAAAGTGGACAGTCTGTGTTCAGAGACTACAAAATAGGATAGAAAGCAGGAAGCTTTTGTAGGATAACGGATAAAGAACAAGGAGGAGAAAAAGAGAAAACACCTGATTGGCTGGGACCACAGAGTCAACCCGTCTGGAGTGAGGAGGAACAGGAAATAAGCCCAGGGCCCAGAATTGGCTTGGGGTTTGAGGCTTGGCTGACTGCATATACTGATTCTGGTCAGGCAAAAAATTTACAAGGACACAAAAGGTATTTAAGTTTCAGTTGGCAGATGTGGCACTCTGGGCACTCCAACTTGGGCCTAGAAAATTATTCCAACATAAGGAAGAAAGCCCCGTGAAAACAATGAAAAAAGGCTCAATTCCAACAACTGATCAATTTGTGGAAAGGTGTTCCAATAGCCCTATTAATATTCACAGAAATGGTGTGTAGGGAGAGACACGCTTTATGTATTAAAATGGAAGATATTTGAAGATCAGGAGCTGCTAGTGTGGGGCCCCTGGGTGGCTCAGTTGGTGGCTCATCCGACTCTTGATTTCGGCTCAGGTCATGATCTCATGGGATAGAGCCAGCTTTGAGCTGGCAGTGTGAAGCCTGCTTGGGTTTCTTCTCTCTCCCCTTCTCTCTCCTCTGCCCTGCTCTCTTTCCTTTTCTCTCTCAAAATAAATAAATAAACTTAAAAAAAAAGCTGCTAATTTCGGCAAGGGTATGGGAAAACACTCATTTTTGTGCACTATTTAAAAAAATTTTTTTTTTCATTTTAGTAGGGGGGAGAGTGTGCACAAGAGGGGGAGAGAGGCAAAAGGAGACAGAATCCCAAGCAGGCTCCATGCTCAGTGTAGAGCCCGATGCGGGGCTCAATCCCACAACCCTGGGATCGTGGCCCAAGCTGAAATCAAGAGTCAGACACCCAACTGGCAGAGCCACCCAGGCACCCCTTGTGCCCTATTAATGAGAGTATAAGTTGGAATAACTTCAAGAGAACAGTACAGCAATATATATCAACATTTAAAATTTGCTGACCTATTGAAATTGGTTTATGAGGATTTATTTCTGTAGAAATATTTGCACATGTATGCAAAGATCCATGTATGATGTCATGTAGGAAGTTATCTCCATGCAATGGTAGCCCTCCAAATACACTATCCCATATGTCATGGACAGGAAGCTCCACAGCCCAAATTAAGGTGCTCAAATCACAAGGTTTACTGAATCACTTTTCAATAGAAGTCAGCTGGAAAGTACAGTGAAGGTGAAGACATTGAGGATAAGGTGCCAGGGAGCTGGGAGGACCTTATTACCTGAACCCTGTGTCATGCAGTGTTATGTCCTGTCTGCTGCATCAACCTTCACTTCTGATAGTGCACTTAAAAGGGCAACAGCTGAAACTGAAAAGGGGGCTCAGCAGAGAGAGGGTGCCTAGAGCCGATAAGTGCTTCTATCAGAAATATGCAGGGACAAGTATGCCTGGTTAGAAGTCTGCTGAGAGCCATGTTTTTTATCTTTTTCTGGACAGAACATTCATGGGGCCAGAATGGGTGTCAACAACGAATGGCATTTGAGGGGATAATGTAGCTATTGACCCGAAGTTGGTATCATCTTAATTGACAACTTGGCCTTCCCATCATTTTCAGTAATACTCTTGTTTGTGCCATCCTTTTTATATACATTCCATTCTCTTTATCGTGTCTTACAGTATACTTTCTGTACTTAACACTTCTTAACAATTTAAGCTATTTGTTTTTCCTATTATACTTAACAGATGAATATCATATATCCTTTTTGTTTCTCCTGTCCTTTGGGACACAATTGAATATTCTCAATACAGAAAATACACACAGCAAATAGGAACATATAGGAAACATTTTGCTTAAAATATAATTTTTTTTTCAATAGGGGATAGGATAAATAGGATATTTTGTATACAACGGAGTACTGGTTGTTAAACATGGGATTGTAGATCTTTCTTGCCAAAAGAGGAAGAAGATGTATATTTTATGTTGAGTGAATAGGGTTCAAAAACATTATGTACAGTATCCCATTTATGTTTTAAAACTGCATATATGAACATAACATTTTTTAGATGTGTGCAGAGAGACATCTACAAGAATCTTCTCTAAAATATTAATAGTTATTTTCTCTAAGTGTAGAAATTGGGGTAATTTTTTGCCTGCTTCTTATATTTTGTCTTATTACAGGCGAGGGTCTTTTTTTTTTTTAGGCAAAGACTACTGTAAGAAGCTTATATTTTTACAATCTAAAGAAAGAAAAATCAATTATGGCTTTAAGAATTTCATATTGCCAGCATCGTGCTCTGGGAAAAATAGCCTTCAAAATCAGACCCAGATCCATTACTAGCTGTATAAAATTGGGTGCTTAGCCTCCCTTAACTTCATAGTCTGTAGAATGACAATAATAATAAGTACCTTAGAGGAAGTAAGAACATGTGCCAAGAGCATAGTACAATGCCAAGATCATGTTAGTGGTCTAATAATTGTTCCCCACATACACACCCCATATGTGATACAGTGCTTAATTCTCTTCTGCCCTCTCTTTCATTCCTGATAGTGTGAAAGACCTACTAATCATAGCACTAGCAAATCCCAGCAGCTGCAGAGGACTCTTTCCAAGACGGGTCAGCTATGGTAACTTCCTTACAGCAGCTGTGGTCCAACAAAGCCTGATAAGGGAATCTGAGGTTTTCCCAGTCTTCCAGTATAAAGTTGAAAGTATAATATATCCTACTGGAAAAACATTTTGGCCCCTAGACATGATCATATTTAAATAAGTAAAACTTGTGGTTACATTGCAGTATTACTAAGCTTTAGTGTGTATATGATCATCTACAGGAGGGATGCTCAATCCTATTCAGACCCAGTGTCACTTTTCTTTATAATGTTCATGTTACTATACTGAAGTTCAGAGATAATTTTAAAAATTTGTACACACATTTTAGGGGTGCCTGGGTGCCTCAGCCAGTTAAGCGGCAGCTTCAGCTCAGGTGGTCATCTCGTAGTTCGTGGGTTCAGGCCCACGTTGGGCTCTGTGCTGACAGCTCAGAGCCTGGAACCTGCTTTGGATACTGTGTCTCCCTCTCTCCCTCTCTCTCTGCCCCTTCCCCATTTGTGCTCTGTCTGTCTCTCTCTCTCTCAAAATTAAATAAACATAAAAAAATTAAAATTAGTACACACATTTTTAAAATCAATATAATTCCTTGACAGTAATATAAAGGAGAAATAAAAGGAAAATAATTATAATTAAGTCATATATATTTCAATATAGACATGCTCTGATATGATTAACCTTATGGTATCATATAGTATTCAGATGCTTGCACATATAGGTAAACCCCCCCCATGAATGTGTCAAATATAGTACAAGGATGTTGCACTGGCAATCAAATACCATGAGTCATGTGGCCATTGTTGATGTGACTTTCCGAAATGGTGCACAACTTTTGGTAAAGTTTTGCACTAAAAAGGCTAATTTCCCTCAAGTTTACACAGTGGTAGAATTCCCATAAAATTTAATGTGTAATAAGATTCTGCAGAAACTACTCTAAAGGGAACTTGTGTAAAATGTCGATTCCTGGACCCTCAACTCCAAGTATTTTGACTCTGGGAGTCTAGCTTAAGGCTGGAAATCTGTGTCAGTCTCCTGGTGTAACGCCCCCGATTTCGAATCCGAGAGATCACCAAGGAGCCAATACCGATGCAAACGCACGAGGGTTTATTTGCAAGCTCGAGCTTGGGCCCAAGTATACCCAACACAGCAGAGCAGGGACTTGGACCCCTAGGTTAAGAGGCGTAGCAGTTTTATAGGGGCCAGTGGCCAATGAGATTGTAACACACACACAGAAAGTTGCATAGTCATGCCAGTCCACACGCAAGTGGCCAATTGAATTACAATTTACCTTATAGTAACTGTTTGAACTAGCCTATCACTCTGGTCAGAATTGGCGCGCAAGTTTGGCGGGCAAAAGGCGAGGTTTACATTCTTTGGCGGTTAGGGGCTCCGTATTCCTATATGAGCCAGTTTCCAGTAAGGGTGTGCTCAGCGGCTTGACTAGGGTGGGGGAGTGTGTTAAAGCAATAAGTAGGTCATGTGGGGGTTATACATGAGATGGTGGGTATAGCACAAAATGGAGTTAGTCTTGCTCTGCTTGTCCAGGGGTAGGGGATTTTTGTTAAATTCCTTGGGTCCCACATTGGCAGTGATTCTGATCCAGGCATTGTGTTTTCTAAATGAATCGGAAACTAAGATGTTGCCTTGGAGAGGGAATCTAAGATAATATACTAGGAGCCCAAAACCCAGATTGGCCATTCCTACCCAGTGCAGTATACTGGGGTTAAAGTAAGCAATTTAGAAGAGGAATATCTTGGTTTCAGACACAACTGGGCTACTTTTGCAACTGCCTGACTGTACAAATTTTCTGGATCTATTCCCTTATCTATAAAAATGGGTATGGTTATCTGCGGTGTAGAGGGATGGGATTGTGATTTCTGAAACCATTTGGAAGCTTGCTTGCTTTATCAAGATTATTAAAATTCTTGATATAAGGCAGTTTCTAAAATAAAATGTATTAACCATGAAAATTGCTTATTATGTTGACGCTGTTATTCATATGTTAGGAAAATCTGATGAGGGTGCTATCACTTTCCCCAAAGCCCACTGTTTGAAACCAGAGAAAGCAAGTCACAAAGAAATTTGGCCGCTAACTCTTACATTCAACAAACAAAAAGGCACAAGCTCGAAATCGTGACAAGATCTGCCTCCAGTTGGCCAGTGGCCAAGAGTGTGGAGAGGGATGAGTCACTTCCCTTTCACTGGGCTCTGTGTACTTAGACTTTCAGCTCCATCTGTTACTCAACTACCCCATTCCTCTTTGCTTCCTCCTTCCCCACACCTGCTACCATCGTTTCTATCTCTCTGAGACTTTCCCTCTTCGCTCCTGCGGCTTCTGGTACTACGCGTTCCGCGCTTTCTCTTCCCAGATTTCTGTCACCAGCTCCTCGGCCGCCCCTTTGGCTTCTTCCCTTTGTTCGGTGATCTCCGGCAATCCTCCCGCAACGTCCGGGCTCCTCCCCAAGATGGGGGAAGGGGGATTGCCACCCGCAGCCCCCGCTGGGGCCCGCACAGTGCGCCCTGGTCCCGGTACCTCCTTGCAACCGCGCGACTTGCTCTTTACCTCCCTGCCCCTCTCTCTATATCCCGCCCCCATCTCCGCCTTCAGCGCCGAGCTCCGAGGCTCCAGAGCCTCCGGCTGAGTGCGCCCATCAAGGTTGCCCGGTCCCTCGCCACCCGTTCGCCCCGGAGAACATCGCCGAGGGCCCCTTCCCAGACCGCGCGCCACGGCTGCCCGAGGCTGAGGCCGGCTCTGATTCTTCCTTGGCTTGGGATGCGCACCGCCGGCGGGGGCAGTCGCTGCTGAGTCCAGAGCCCTGCGCCACCCACGTGTCCGAGAGCCCGGCGCGGGGCCAGCGCGAACCTCTCCAAGGCCAGCGGCTCCTCGTCGCGGAAGCACTTCTGTTGCAGGCGAAACCCGCACGGGCGGGAGAGCGGCGCGCGGGTCACTAGCGGCACGTGCGGATCTTCGGCGTGCCGCCGCAGGGTGCGGGTGCCCGCAGAGCCAGAGACCCAGCGAGCCAGCGAGCGAGCGAGCGCCTGAGAAGGGAGGGTGGGCGCGGGGACCGCCGAGAGGCCGACACCTCGGGGCAGTAGGGGCCGCTCGGCGGTGCGGGCGGCGGGACTGCAGTGCCACCGCTCCGGAGGAAGCCCACACGCTCACACGCCCGCGCGCGCACGCACGTGCACACCACGGGCAGCGAGAACACTAGCGAGAGCCCTTGAGTGTCGGACGCCTTTTAGCCATGGCTTCTGTCCTTAACAGCAAAATTCACGCGTCCGGGACTTGCCAGGGCTCCAAAGCTGATGCCCGCGGTGGCACCGACTGGAGAATGGATTGGGATCCCGAGATGCACGTGAAAATGTGCAAGAAGATCGCCCAGCTCACCAAGGTAAGGTGAGGCGCTGCGGGCAGGCGAGCTGCGCGTCCAGGGGCCCCAGGTTGGGGGAGGGCAGACGCACCCAGGGGAGGCCCAGGACGAATCCGGGCAGAAACTTTGTCTGGGAGGCCAACCGGTTAGGGGAGCGGTCCTAAATCTTGGTAACTTGACCTTCTGGAAGCACCATCCTTAAAGCAGCTGAGAGGATCCTTGCCAAGGAAACTCCAACAGACTGCGTGCCGAGCAGGTGGTCTGTGTTCCCAAGGTGGGAAACCTAGTTGAATCAGTGCGTGCGTGTGTGTGTGTGTGTGTGTGTGTGTGTGTGTGTGTTTTCCTTTGGCAGCTCTGCTCAAGTGATCGTGCCTGGAATGTTGTGATTTTATTCATCGTTGTACTTTAGAGCCGGGGAGGTCATGCGGGCTCTATTTAAACACTTGATTAATTTATTCCTTCATTCAACAAATATTTGAGCCATTTGTTGAGTGCCAGCAGCTTGCCTGGCACCGTACTAGACCTGGAAGGCAGCCCAGAGGACTTACTATCAAACTGGGTGCAGATGTGTGTAAGAGCATAAGTGGGGAAGTGTACGGCTCCCCCATTAATTATTGGATTACAAAAGACCTTGGGAGGTCAGCGGGCCCATCTCCCTACCTCCTCCCAGGAACTGGATTGAACCTCTCCAGACTCTGATGTCTTCCTTATGAAGACCAGCAAGAAAATACCACACTGGCCTTTGTTAGCCCTCTGCAGCTTCCCTATTAGGAGCTCCTTGTGGTAGGTTCCCTTTCTGTGCCTTGTGTATAGCTGGAAATAGCATCCCTCTCTGTTTTCTATACAAGGCTCCCAGTGTGAGAATGTAGCTTTTGCCTCAGGGTCTCCTTTTGATCTCATAATAAATTCCTAGTACCGTGCCTGCTAGTGGAAGGGTCAGGTCCAGATTCTGTCCAGTAGTGTATGGGACGTGCTCTCTTCCCTATCTTCCTCCACTTCCCCACACCCATTTTTTGGTAGGTTCACAGGCATTTTCCTCTCTATTTTGCTGGAAGGAAGACAGCAGGGAGACTTGGAATTCGGCACTAGCTGCCTTCTCCCGCCCCTCCCATCAACTTGTCCACATTCTTTGCATATGACCCCGTCTCCAAACAGTGATCTCTTTAGTCAAGGATTGAAAAAAGAGAATGAAGATACCCCTTGAGACCTTGGCACCACTGATCTACATTTACTCAAATATGACATTCATCCCCCCAAAAAGTATTGATTCAAGGTGCTAGGCACAGTATAAAACATCGTTATCTGTAAGGAATCTAAAATGCTTTTGGAAAAACAAGGTTTGAAATATGAAAAGAAAACTAAAAGACACTATTGTGTAATCAGTTGCTAAATTGGGTATTTCAAATTATGAGTTCTATAGAAGTGGAAACAAGGGGTAAGCCATTATAGGCAGAGACAGGGAGATTTTATGGAAGAGATGAACCTTGAATTCATTTGAATTTATGGAGTGCCTGCTGTGTGCCGGGCCCAGTGCTGAATATTGATGGCACAAAACTAAGACGGAGTCCCTACCCCTGTGTAGAACAAACACGTAAACAGATTATTTCAGTACAATGTGGTGATCATTCCACTCAGTAGTGTTTATGGCACACCTATTATGTGCCAACCACTGAAGACACAGCAGTGACGAAAGCAGCACGATCCCTAGCACATAGTAGGCAATGTTTCTCAAAGGCTATTTTGCATTAGAAGTCATATTGATTCTTATTATGTAATGCCTCTCTCCCTCTCTCTGTCTGCCCCTCCCCCACTTGCACACTCTTTCCCTCTCTCTCCCCCCAAATAAATAAACATTAAAAAAATAAAAATAAAAATCATTTTTATAGTCAAGAGTTATTTAAATTCACTGACACTTCATCAGGTTCTTCTCACTATTTTTCCCTCAAATCCAAAGCCTTCTCTTTGGGTTTGCTTTTCTTCTAGCTGAAGTTCATTTTTTAATAATCCTTTCTGTTGGGGTCTGGGTGGGGGAGGGAATTCTTTGTATATTTGGAACTGTATTTTGCCCTCAGTGTTGGGTGAGAATGTATTTGGGTGTAAAATTCTAGTGAACAGTCATTTTCCCAGAGCGTGAAAATGTGTTTGGGTGTAAAATTCTAGTGAGCAGTTATTTTCCCAGAGCACCTTGATGAAGGTGCCCCATTGTTTTCTGGTACTGATTGTCACTGGTAAAAATTCTGCTGCCAGTCTAAGTTTCATTCCTTTGTAGACAGTCTGCCTTTCTGTTGAAAGTATTCAAGATTTGTGTTTGTTTTATTTTGACGTGCAGCAGTTTCACCAGAACTCTCTAGATGTGAGTGTCCCTTCTGGTGAGGACTGGTGTGCTCTCTTTAATTCTGGAAAATTATCAATGATTTTCTCTTCAAATATTGTTTCTCTGTCATTGCCTACATTCTCTTTTCTGGAACTACTGTTAGGTCAGTGAGAAAGCCAGCCAGTTCATCTATATCCTGAAATGTGATTTCAAAAAAAAATTTTTTTTGCCTCTGCGTTGCCTCCTGGTGAATTCCTTAATCCAATCCTTCTGTGTGCCAGTTCTCTAAATAATTTATCCAGTCCAGAGTTTCTTCTACCTGTTAAGTTTTAGAATTTCAATAATTGTATTTTTCATTTCTAAGATTACTATTCATATTTCCTTTCTGATTTTAATAACTTCTTAATTTTTACAGTTTTATTCAAGTATAATTTACATATTATAAAATTCATCTATGTAAGTGTATGATTCAACTTTTTTAGTAAATGTACAGAGTTGTTACTCTATAACCATAATCCAGTCTGGGGACATTGCTATCACTGTAAAGAAATCTATCCTAGGGGGGCACCTGGGTGGCTCAGTCGGTTAGGTGTCTGACTTTGGCTCAGGTCATGATCTCACGGTTCATGGGTTTGAGCCCCGCGTCTGGCTCTGTGCTGACAGCTCAGAACCTGGAGCCTGCTTCAGGTTCCGCGTCTCCCCTTCTCTCTCTCCCTCCCCGCTCATATTCTGTCTCTCTCTGTCTCTCAAAAATGAATAAAAATGTAAAAAAAGAAAAAAAAGAAACCTGTCCTAGGTACCCATTAGTACTTAGTCCCCATTCCAACTCCAACACCAGGCAACCATTAATCTACTTTCTGTCTATAAATTTGTCTTTTCCAGACATTTCATCTCAGTGAAATGATACAGTATGTGGTATTTCCATCTAGCTTTTTTCACATAGTTGCTAAATCTTAGCAGAATGTTTTTGCAGTTAACCCATGTTGTAGTATGTATCAGTCATTCATTCCTTTTCATTGCTCAGTAGTACCCCAATGCATGAATATGTACCTTCTGTGGCACACATTTGGGTTGTTTCCACGCTGGGGCTACTATAAATAATGCTCTACAAACATTACATTCCTGTGCAAAGTCCTTGTGTGGACACACATTTTCATTACACTCAGGTAGATACCTAGGAATAGAATTGTTGGATTGTATGTTAAGTTTATGTTTAACTTTTGAAGAAACGGCCCAACTATGTTTCAAAGTGACTCTGTCATCTTGCATTGTTCAGCCTACTTTTCCAAGAAAACCTAATCCAATTCCACGCACTCAGTTCTCAAGTCACAATGAAGTACACTTCTTTGCTTACTCCATGGTCACTCACTTCTCTCTATTGTCCTCTGGATGTCTCCTCTCCTGAAATGTCTTCATCTCTAAAAGTTGAGTCCTACTTATCTATTAAGTCTCACTGGCCCCAAGAAAAGCCTTTGAAAAACCTCACTTTTGAAATTAGCCATGCATTCATTCATTATTAATTGTGCATTGATTATTTTTTTCTTACATCTGTTTTTCCAGAAGTTCGTACAATGCCTGGCACATAGTAGACTCTCAGTGAGCTTGTTAAATTTAATTAGAGTTTCCTCCCACAGACTTGGTAAATATTCTTTCATGATATTTATCCATCTGATGTTATAGTTGATTTGTAGATAGTATGTCCCTTAAAAATCATAAACTCTAATTTATTCACAATACTTTGCACCTGGTAGACACTCAGTATGTATTAGTGTGGTAAATACTCATTTACATGGGTTCACATTACAGTCATCTGGGGAGCTTTTAAAAATACACCAGGGGTGGGGCGCCTGGGTGGTTTGGTGGGTTGGGCGACCAGCTCTTGATTTCAGCTCAGGTCATGATCTCACGGTTCCTGGGATGGAGCCCCACATCGGGCTCTGTGCTACCACCGAGGGAGATTGCGATTATTTCCCTCACGCTGTGGCCCTCCCCCGCATGCGCACAAGCGTGCTCTTTCTCCCTCGAAATAAATAAATTAAATAAAAAAAATATATACACCAGTGAGCCGACAACTAGGTGCCATGCCTGATCCTAGACTGGAGTCTCTACTGGGTGGAAAAATTGCTGTGAGGAGACAGTGGAGTTGACTGACAAACTGGAATTTGATGACAGAGAAAGTAAAAGCATTTATATCACTGTGAAATTTGCTGGAGTTGACTGTATACCGTGGCTATGCACCAACATGTCCTTATTCTGAAGTAATGCACTTTGAAATAGGTCTTACTTTCCAGGACATGAGTGTGATGTCTTACTCTCAGAGCATTTTATCTTATAAATAAAATATAGAAAATAGAATATAGAAAGAAAGCAAACGATAAAACAAAGGGCACTGATGTTAAGAACAGGTGAAAACAAAGGGCACTGATGTTAAGAACAGGTGAATGGGTGTGGGGATGTTCTTTGTGCTGTTCTTCTGGCAGTTTTTTTTCCTAAGTTTGAAACTGTTTCCGAATAAAAAGTTAAAAACAAACATGAAGCATACAACGCCCCAGGCCCCACCTTTGAAGGAGACGAGAGAGAGGTGACAGGCATTGCTGTTTTCTCAAGGCCAAGAACAACCGTTTCAGAACAAGTGAAGGTTTAAACAGTAAAGTGGACGCAGAAGGGTTATTTGGGCAACAGGAGGTTCCAAATCCATCTCTATGAAAGCCTTTGGGAAGCTTTCAGTCTTGAAAACATCAGGCAGCTTGGCCCAGCCAAGCCTGGGACAGTCAGGCCTACCTCTGCTTTTGCTCTGTCCCAGCAATCTCAGGCTGATTCTTTTTTTTTTTTTTTCAGGGCTCTCCACATCCTCATACCCAGAAGGCTTGGCATCCCTCATACTCAGGGATTCCCCAGTTTCAACTTTCGAGGGATAGAAAGTCTTGCCCCAGATAGAAGCTTTAATGAAGACCCCTTTAAATTAGAACAAGCAAATGAGTGGGAAAGTGTGCGTTCCCTGTCCATGAACCATTTCTCCAACTGAAGACTGACTCTCGGGAACCCGGACCACAAGTAACCACATACCCACGGCCCTCCCTCTCATCTCCCGATCAGAGAAAATGGGCCCGGGAGACAACGAGCAGTTCTGCTAGGTGCCAGAAGCTTCCCAGCTAAAAGTAGAAGGAGTAGACTAACCCTACGGGACCCTCTCAGTCACTGTTTTAAAAACATCTCCGCCAGTCTCTTGGAAGACCCTGCAAGCAAGGGCCTGCAACTTCCACACATTCGTGATACCTTATGATTTGTTAGTGTTTGTAATCTTTTCTTTTTGAGCTTCAAGGCTTTATATTAGTTCCCTACCCCCCCTTTCATTTTTTACTTATTTATCTTATTATTTTTTTAAATTTTATTTATTTATGGGGGGAGGGGCAGAGAGAGAGAGAATCTCAAGCAGGCTTTGCATTATTAGTGTGGAGCTCGTCGTGGGGCTCAGACCCATGAACCATGAGATCATGACCTGAGCCGAAATCAAGAGTTGGACGCTTAACCAACTGAGCCACCCAAGTGACCCTATTTATTTATTTTATTAAGTATAGTTGACACATAATGTTATATTAATTTCAGGTGTCCCACACAGTGATTCAGCAATTCTATACATTGCACCATGAAAATCATTGCATGATACAACATTATAATAATATTATTGACTACATTCCCTATGCTGTACTTTTCATCCCCTTGACTCATCTATTTTATAACTGGAAGTTTGTACCTCTTAATCCCTTTCACCTATTTCACCCATCTCCCCAAATCCCCCTCCTCTCTAGCAACAACCAGTTTGTTCTCTGTATTTATGAGTCTTTCTGTATTTGTTTGTTCATTTGTTTTGTTCTTTAGATTCCACATATGAGTAAAATCATATGGTATTTGTCTTTCTCTGTCCTATTCCACTTAGTGTTGTACCCTCGAGATCCATTTGTGTTGTTGCAAATGGCCAGATTTCATTCTTTTTTTTGTAGTGTGTGTGCTCTCTGCAAAGCCTTTGACACACTTACTCATCCTGTGCGCACAGCAGTTTTGCATGGCAAGGAGGGAAGCACCATCTCTAATTGAGAGAGAAGAAATCTGAGACCCAGAAGAGAGCCAGCATTCTTGCCCAATGTCACATTAGTATGTAGTGACAGAACCAGGACATCCAGAACCTAGTGCTGGGTGTGTGTGGAGGGTGGGGAATATTTCTTCCCTGGTCATCCTTATGTGTCCAGACTTAACCTCTCCCAATCATCTTTACTACTTTTTCCCATGGAAAGGGGAATGCGTATCCAATTACTGAGGCTAAGAGTAGGAATTGGGCAGAGCTCTTTCCTCTTCCTCCTTTTTTCTCATGGAGCCATCTGCCCATAGAAACGCACGTTGTCTGCCATGCCATTGGTTTACATGATCTCCCCCAGGTCCAACGTCTACTAAGACATATTAGCACAGACAATGGTACTAATGTGTGAGGGAGATAGTGGATGTCTGTAGGGATGGAGTGGGGGCTATTGTTATGGAGAGATTAAGGAAAAACAATGACAATTTCTACTCAAAGTTATCTTTTCAATCAATTTAAACTTGATTTGTTTCTAGAGGGATACTTCTTACTCTTATTTATGCTAATAAATAAAAATTAAATGAAAAAAAAAACATGAAGACACATGGAGAGCTAGCTAATGAATGACTTGGGGGTTTACTGTGGACTGTTCTTCCTCCTGATCTGGACGTGGCTGGTATCAGCTTAAATACCAACTCTTTACAGAAGCCTTTTCTGACCTTCTGAGCCAAAGGGGCCAACTTTCCTCATCTCTAATTGGAAAAAATAAATGTTTCTTCCTTGGTAATTTGACAGAAGAGGTTTTACTGACTGCAAATGGAGCGTCTCGCCCAGGGCTGGTCATATTGTGAGCTTGATAGACACTGGCTTCCCATTCCTTTCTGGACTGGAAGAAGTGCAGAGGGACAGGACTCTTGCCCAGTTGTCCAAAGCAGCAGTGGGAACAAAGCCAGCCCTTCTCTGGGACAGAGAGGCAGGGTCCAAAGGCAGTAGGAGTGATGCCTGTTGCCACAGGAGTCCTCAGCCACAGGCTGCCACTTGAGCCCTGGGTTTTCATGGCTTAAAGGTGTGGAAGCTTTATTGTACCCCCTGACTCCCGTAGCTTCTCTGAAAATACCCTCCTGCTTGTAGGAGCTTGTTTGGGGACAGATGTTCACTCAGTTCCATACCAGTTTGCTTTAGGATCCTAGATTTGAAAACTGCAGATCTGTTTTAACAAGTTCTCTCTGTTGGAATCTTTTCATTTAATGACGTGATTCATGGTATAAAGATGGCTTCCTCACAAAAATCTTTTTGCCATAAAACAAACAAATGAAGTACACCTTAAGTGGGGTGTCTGAACTCTACTAAGATAACCTCCACTTTTGCATGGCCATTCTGATGTCTGCATCCATCCTTCTTCCACACAGCAGCCAGAGTGACCATA
The DNA here is from genome assembly GCF_023721935.1 of Panthera uncia. Lineage (NCBI taxonomy): Eukaryota > Metazoa > Chordata > Mammalia > Carnivora > Felidae > Panthera > Panthera uncia. Next base: position 13,277,298 of record NC_064811.1, on the reverse strand, counting down.
AAACAGGATCAAAGCCTCGGGGCGCCTGGGCGTCTCAGGTGGTTAAGTGTCGGACTCCTGATCTCAGCTAAGGTCATGATCTCACAGTTCGGGAGCTCGAATGCTGCGTCGGGTTCTGTGCTGATGGCGCAGAGCCTGCTTGGGATCCTGTCTCTCCATTTCTCTGCCCCTCCCCTGCTTGTGCGCTCTCGCTCTCACTCTCTCTCTCTTTCTCTCAAAATGAATAAACTTAAAAATAATTTCCCTTATATAAAAAAAAAAAACGAATCAAAGCCTCACACACTGTTGGTGGGAACACACAACATTCCACCTGCTTTGGAAAACAGTCTGGCAGTTCCTCCAACAGTTAAACAGAGTTATCACATGAACCAGCAATTCTGCAGTACCCACGAGAAATTAAAACATACACCCACACAAAAACTCATACACTTTTCATAGCAGCATTATTCATAATAGCCACAAAATAGAAATGAGCTAAATGTCCATCAGTGGAAGAATGGATAAATGAAATGTGGTACAAAGTACGAGGTGGGGGGCAGGTAGTGGCTAAGGGATACAGGGCTTCTTTTTAGGGTAAAGAATATTATGTTTTTATATAATATATTTTTTAAGTTTATTTACTTTTGAGAGAGAGAGAGAGAGTGAGAGTGTGAGTGGGGGAGGGGCAAAAGAGATCCCAAGCAGGCTCTGTGCTGTCAGTGCAGAGCCCGACACAGGGCTTGAACTCACCAACTATGAGATCATGATCTGAGCCAAAACCAAGAGTCGGATGCTTAACTGCTTAACTGACTGAGCCAACTGAGCCACCCAAGTGTCTCCCTGAAGGGAATATTCTAAAGACAGTTGTAGTGATGGTTACATAACTCTGTGAATGTACTTAAAGCCATTGAACTGTAGTTTAATTAGGCAAATTGTATGGTATAAGAATTGTATCTCAATAAAGCTGCTAAATTAAAACAACATTAAACAAAATAAACTGAATCCTATCTTTCTCCTGCTTGAATCCAGTTCTGAAAGCAAGTCCTGGTGACTTCACCCCATAAACAAATAACGAATCAGTCCATCTCCATTCTCCTTGTCCACCTCCACTTCTGCTCCAACCCTGGCTGTGGCCTCCTCAGGTTCCTGTGGTCTACCCTAGGCTCCTCACACAGTGGCGAGCATGAGCCTTTAAAATATAAACCAGAACGTGTCATTCTTCTGTTTAAAATGTCGTGGCTTCCTGTTTCTCTTGGAATGAAATTTGTTCACCTAGAATACATTCTCAATGGTGGTCACTTGAGGTGGCTGCTGACCATGTCTCAGTGTCACCTACCGGGCCACATCGTCCTTCTTTTTGGCCTTTCAAATGTGCCCAGTTTGTGCTGCTCGGTGTCTTTGTCCTGTGGAGTCTTCTGCCCGACCCCTGGCTTGGCTGACCAGTCTCGGCTCAGATGTCTCTTCGGACCTGGCCTCCCTGTGCCCCTAGACTGTGCTGCTGCCCTGCTCATTTCTGAGGTCCTCTTGGCTCTATCTGCTATTTTCTTCTTCTCCTCTATTTATTGCCTTCTCTTCTCCGCAGAGGAAGTTCCTTGAGGGCAGGGATTTCTGTGTGCTTTCTTTTCTCCTCTACCTCTAGTGTCCAAACAGTGCCTGGTTAGTGATCGGTGCCCACATGTGCTCATTGATGAACTAAATGAATACAGCTCTACCCTGACCTTCCTCTGCTCCTGGGATAAAGTATCAAATTTTAACCAGAGTCTACATACATTTTGTGGGAAAGTGGGGAAGCTCTTCTCAAGGCCAGAACTCAGGAGGTGCTACTCTCTAATTTTCTGAGTGCTGTGGGGAACTGGTCAAATCTGACAAGTAAGTGGACTTCTTCCATTCCCTCCCAAGCCAGCATCTGACTTAGTCACTTCCAGCCCCTGACTACAGACACAGGGTCTGACCAAACTTGGTGCTTCCATTGGTCAGATTCCAATTCCTTCAGGACACCAGAATTATAAGGTAAAATAAAAGAGCAATGACCAATCATATACTATTTTAGAAGAACGCATCCAGGGGTACCTGGGTGGCTCAATTGGTTGAGTGTCCGACTTCAGCTCAGGTCATGATTTTGCGGTTTGTGGGTTCGAGACCCGAGCCAGGCTCTGTGCTGACAGCTTAGAGCCTGGAGCCTGCGAGCCTGGAGCCGCCTTCGGATTCTGTGTCTCCCTCTCTCTCTGCCTCTCCCCTGCTTGTGCTCTGTCTCTCTTTCTCAAAAATAAACATTAAAAACAATTAAAAAAAAAAAGAAAAACATCCATTTTAGAAAAATCAAAAATACAAACAAGATTTTAAAGCATTTTCAAATATGTAATAACTATAGTGATATAATAACTAGTATTTTTATATATCCTACTATATAATACCCCATGCAAATATAGACATATAATTTCCAAAAATAGGGTTACATGATACATAACTATTGTGTTACCTTCACAATAGATCTTGAGCTCTCCAACATAATTTTTTTCAATGTTTATTTATTATCTACTGTTTTTATACAGCAAGCAAATTACAATTTTGATATGTTACCAAGCAAGAAGTATGAAAACATTGAACAGCCCGAGGCATCAAGGAAGTTTCCCTGAGAACTATTATTGGTGGGCATTTTGGTTGATTCCAGTTTTTCATTATTGTAATTTGTATTATGATGGATGTTCTTGAGACTGCACACGTGCTATATTATTTTCTTTGGTTAAATTTCTATGAGCAAAACTCACCTTCGTTACAGGTAGACTCCTATGAAGGAATATCAGGAAGTTTGGAAGGGAGAGACCTGGAGAGAGGGGTATTTTGTGACTAGTTGAAAGCAGTCTCATATACAAGATGTTCTCCTGACTTGTTAACTGCAAAGCTTGCCATTTTTAAAGGCATTTATTATAGTTCTCTACCTCTATAAACTGCTGGAACAGTTCCATGAGAGCAACACTCATAGTTACCGAGACCATGATGTACAGTGGTCCCCCCCTTCTCCGTGGTTTCAGTTACCTAGGGTCAACTACAGTCCAGAAGCAGATGATCTTCCCGATACAGTGTGATATATATGTCACAATGCCTGTGGCATTTGCCTCACTTTGTCTCATCATGTAGACATTTTATCATCTCACATCACCACAAGAAGGGTGAGGACAGTACAGTAAGACATTTTGAGAGACAGAGGCCACATTCACATAACTTTCTTTATAGTATAGCATTAAAATTGCTCTATTTTATTAATAGTTATTGTTGTTAATCTCTTACTATGCCTAATTTATAAATTAAGCTTTATCATAAATGTGTATGTGAAGGAAAAAACCTATAGCACGTACAAGTGAGTTCGGTACTATCTGTGGGTTCAGGGCATCCACTGGGGCTCTTGGAATGTGTCCCCAGCAGATAAGGGCAGGGAGAAGGGGCTACTGTAATTACTTTCAAACTACAGTGACATAATCACAGGCCCAGATTGTCATTTCACATTCTGACTGTGTAATGGACCTATTTGAAGTTACTGTATTCTGATCCTCCAGAGTAAGAGGATGTAGCTCAAGGATGCTCCTGGGTTGCTCAAGCCATCAGAGAAGCAAGCAGCTTCCTCACAGCTCAGGGCTCCAGTGGAATCTGTGACACATGAGCTGTTCTCCCTGTCTTGTCCCTGGTCTCCTGAGAACACCTTTTCCTTTGCTGTGGAACCTTCAGAACAGGAAGCAGGGAGGCCTGCTTGTGAATCATTGATGTCATCATCAGACATAGTGTTCTCCTTAGTCTTTCGAAGCAGAATGGTGGTAAAATTTTCCTGAAAAGCTATGCCCCTGCCTGCTGAATTCTGAACAGCTACCATAATAACTTTGCCCCTTGAACTTCGGGCTCCCATTTGGTTAACAGGCAAGCCCAAGAGACTGCTCAGTCTTTTACTGCTTCGTGCTAATTGTATGCTTGGCAGACGCTGTCTTCTCTTGTTGGTGACTGTGGTAGACACACACACAAATTGTGTCCCCGGTAGACACCAAAGCTCTGGAACCCGTGAATCCTACCTTATTGGGAAAAGGAGCCTTTGAAGGTTAAGTGTCTTGAGATGAGATAGTCTTCTATTGTCTGAGTGGGCCCTAAATCCAATGACACGTGTCCTTACAAGAGAACAGCAGAGGAAGATTTGAGATGGAAGAGGTGAAGGCCCTGTGACAACGGAGGCAGAGATTGGAGAAGTGCTCCTACAAGCCAAGAAACACCTGCAGCCACCAGAAGCTGGAAGAGGCCAAGAATGGATGATTCGCCCCCTGCGCTTCAGAAGGGAGTGAGGCCCTACAGGCACCTCGACTTTGAACTTCTGACCTCCAGGACTGTGAGAGAATAAAGTCCTGTTGTTTTACTTTATTTTTTAAAGTATTTATTTAAGTAAATTCTACACCCAGTGTGGGGCTTGAACTCATGACCCTGAGATCAAGAGTCCCACGCTCTCCTGACTGAGCCAGCCAGGCTCCCCTAAAGTTCTGTTGTTGGAAACCAGTCTGTGGGTGACTTGTTATGGCGCCACAGAAAGCAAATACAGTGGTTTCTTACAATCCCCTTTTCACCGTTACTGAAGGCTACTGCTCTCTCAGATATCTGCTGAGCTGCTCTCCTCTCATAACCGTCAGGGTTTTTTAATGAAAATTTAGACCAGCAAAGTGTGGGGCTCAGGCAGTGATGCATTTTGAAACTGCTCTGGTGGCTGTGACTTCAGCCTGACTCCGAGGCCACTGCCTCTGGCCTAGGCGATAGGTCCTGGTCCATTGCCGGGCCCTGGGCTTGGCCTGTCCAGTAGCAGCGAGATTGCATGTTTGTCTTATTTCCTACACTTCTCTAGAAGCTCTTGAGGCCTGTGCTGCTCAGATGTTAGTATTAAACACACGCGGCTAGGCCCACCTTTAGCATTTTGCATTCAGTTGGTCCCCAGTGAGGGCTGAGAATATGCATTTTCAGCCAGCTCAGGTGATGCTGCAGACTTCAGGTTGAGCAAGCCTGTAAGATAACCAGGACGCTCTGTTTTGTCTTCCTCATTTTTGAACTTTCAACAGCTTGGAGCATAGGGCTCTGCTCTCAATAATAGTAATGGGAGTCGGATTAGTTTGAACTGTTAAACCTTTGAGGACAAGGTCCGCATCTTACACCTTTTTTCTATGTCTTTAGTGCTCCATGAGTGCCAGGACACGGCGAGTGCCAGCAGGAGACATGAAAGAGCAGGTGTGCCAGCAAAACTTCCATCTGTAAGAGGTGGCAGCACATCATAGGAAGGGCCCAGGGATGGCAGAAGCCGCTCCTTCAGAGAAGCATTGCATTGTTGGGGACCGTCATCAAAAAGACGGGACCACCAACTGACCTGTGAGCTGGACCCGGGCACCCCCTCTCCTGCCCTTGGAATGTGGGTTCCGCTTGCCTTTCCAGCTCCCAGAGGCTGCTCCGAGGACACAGCCTTGAGAGGGTGATGTGGTGTTGAAAACCACCAGTATATACGTGACCGGGCCTGGTGAGGGCCTCTTAGTAACCTTTTAAGCTTTGGAGGGTGGGTGCAGGCGTCCGTTTGTCTTACTGTCACCCAAGATAAGCCTCGTATGAAAGGTCCCTTTGCTGTTATTAAAACTGCCACCTACGCACCTGGAGTGGCCTGCCTCTTTCTTGGGTCTCTCCTCCTCATGTCATTCGCAGTGTCTTAAACAGGCCTTGGATCAATTCCAGGTTTTGAAGGAGTGGCAGGTGTTAGTCTGCTTAGTTTACCTGCGTGTCTTGGTCTAGTTTTGCACTCTGCTGATGGTTTTGTTATGATCAGGGTGACAGAAGCACTTGTGGGCGATATCAGCATGAGGGGCATGCCAAGAGGATGTTGGGGGTGGGTAGCATGGGGGCGGGTAAGAGCGATACCTTGACATTTTGAAGACAAAGTTTGTCTCGATCATAGTTTTGTTAGGTCAAACCAGTTCCAAGAAAGTGTGAAAGAACCTGTTTTCTGGTTTTCGTGCATCATCTTGCCAGGGTAGCCTGCCCTTGAGAAGCACGCCCCTGAAGCGTCTGCTTTTCCTTGCTCTTGCAAGCTCATTAATGGCGTTTTCCCAGAGACCCAGAAATAGCAAATTCCATTAAAAGCCTTATCATTAAACACAATACAGCTCTTTATGTGGGAGAAGGATGGCCTCTGAATAAGAGTCCATTAGGGCTGTGGGCTGGAAAAAATGGGTCAGCTTTCTTTTAAAGGAGAAATTAATACAGCAGGCAAGAGCCAGCAATACTGGCGACATTCGTCTTGCAAAGCTTTTCCTCTCCATGCTGCCAAAGTGCTCCTGTCCAGACTTGCTATTCCTGTCCTCAGCCTCCTGGAGCAGGGCCCATTGGTCCCAAGGAAGCCTATCAAATTATCTGGTGACAGCCTAAATAAAAATGAGTGGGGAAATTAGAACAGAGTATAGGGTTGTGTGTGTGTGTGTGTGTGTGTGTGTGTGTGTGTATTTGTGAGCAAATGTAAACTAAACCATGCCTCAGGAAAGCAAATGCTAATCAGTAACTCATGTGCTGACCTCTCTCCCCTTTGGTGGGTCCTAATGTGAGTTCCATGAATAGTGGTTCATAGCCACATCCATGACATGCTGTCCCCAGAGAAGAGCTGATAGAGAGAAGCTTGTTTCCATTACAGCAGGTGAGTGCTCAAAAGGGCTGTGCAGTGTGTAGTATCCTCATTGTGACTTAGGGAAGCAAAAGCACAGGGCCTTGTGGGACCTTGGTAGCTGGAGTTGACTGGCAGGGGAAGAACCAGCACTGAACAACAGGAGCTGGGAAGTGAGCATCCCATTGAGATGCCAGGGATGCAGTGTCTGAAAAACCTAGGCAGCACAAGTGTGAGTCAGGCTGATGTCTGCAATGGGAGAGTTCTTCAGCTGTGTGGGCCAGGACAATGAGGGGTTCTAGAAGGTGGGTGATTCAGAATTCAGGGGAGCTGGCTGGTAGAAGTAGGTATTTGGAATTCTGTCCAAATTCAGCAGGATCGCCTGCTAATAGGACATGGACAGGGAGACGTCTCCAACTCTACAAAAGGAGGATTTGGTAGTGGCAGGTTCTTGGCAAATGACATGGAGAATTTAAGGACTTTGTAAGATATTCGAAGGGGAAATATCTTGTGGGAGATTCAATATATAGTTGTGCTAGCTTGGATGTTTTCATTAGTGTTCAGCAAATACTCCTATCCCCTTCCCCCATCCCATGAACAGAGTTTGCCTCCACATCCCATTGATGATGGGCTTCTTCTTGAACCTGCTTTGGTCCATGGAATGTTAAAGGCTGTGAACATGGGCAGAGGCCTTCGATGTGCTTGTGCCATTTGGATATTGCCATGAGAAAACCATGTGCTGAGTGGCCACAGTCCCTATAGTCTGGCCCCAAAGGAGCAGACCTGAATCCAGCTCTCACAGCTTGGAGCCAAACCCGGATGATTCAAAATCTGAAACATGGGGCAGATCCACTCAGCCAAGACCAGCCTAGATCAGCTCAACCATAGTTAGCCTGCATGAGAAAAAAAAATGCTTCTTGTAATAAGTCATTGAGTTCAAGGGTAGTTTGTTTTGCAGCTATGGGCAGTCCCTAAGACAGTAGGGTTGGACCTCAGAAGAAATAGCTAGGCTAGAGACTGGATTTTAGGAATTATTAACTTATAGAGGATAGTTTGTTTATTTCTTCATTTACTCCTTCACTCAGTAAATATTTGGTACAAACTGATTCTGGACTGGGTACTTCCATTCATTGCTATGGAGATTGTTTAAAATCCTTGTGGAAATAGGTCTTTTGGCAGCTTTCCCAGGGAGGATTTGCAGCATAGAACAAAAGGCTGTCAAAAATGGAACCTTCAGGACAGCTATCCTATGAAAGAGAGAGCCTGAGAGAGCCTGAGAGAGCCCTGAGAGAGATATTGGGAGACATAGGTGAAGCTGGTGTTTCACACGGGAGGAGAGGCCTTCAAGAGGGAGTGTTGACTGGTGGCAGGTGGTGCAGAGATGGAAGGTGGTTTGAGTCCTGAAAAAGAAGCCATTATAATTGGTCATTGGTGACCTGGGTGTCATTAGAATGATGGGCCACGGTTGGGAGAGCCTGGCACAGGGAGCCAAATGTTGACATCTGTATTAATTGGCTCAGGCTGCCATAACAGAATACCACAGACCATGTGACTTAAACAATTGAAATGTATTATCTCACATTTCTGGAGGCTGGAAGTTCAAGAACAAGTTGCCAGTGATGTTGGTTTCTGTTGAGAGGGGTCTCTTCCTGGCTTGTAGACAGCCCCCCTCTTGCTGTGTCCACACATTGCTTTCCATTGTGCATATGCGGGGAGAGGTTTGTGGTGTCTCTTCCTTTTCTTATTGGGATGCTAGTCCTACTGGATTAGGGCCCCACCATTATGACCTCATTTAATTTTAATTACCTCCTTAAAGGCCCTCTCTCCAAATACACTTACACTAGGGGTTAGTAATTCAAAGTATAAATCTGGGAGGGCACCCAATTTAGTCTCTAAGAGCATCAGAAAACTTGGGTCTGGTTCCAGCTTTGCCACTGCTTGGATCACCTCTGTGAAATTCCCCGAGGACTCCCTGTCTGGATCTGTCTAATGGACACAGTGCCCACCTCACCTGCCTGCCTCAGGGTTGCTGCAGGGAGAACTTTGTGCCTCTTTGCTGCTGCTTCTGGTTGCCTTTTCCATCTATATTCCTTGGGAAGAGGAGCTCCCCAGCTGTCCCTGTCTACCCCCACCTAGGTTCCTGCCACTTGCCTAGCCCACTCTCCTGAAGATGGGGAAACATCCCTTCCCCCTAGTGTTCAGCCACCACAGAAAGAGCTCTGAAGGCTATCTCATACTTTAGTTCCCTTACATTCCCTTCTATGGGGGAACAAGCCACTTGTTTTTGAGGTTTCTATGTCAGAGAACACATGATAGCCACCACCTTGAGCTTGCTTTGTGTCGTCAGTCAACCAGGGCCCAGGATGGAGCCCGGGCATTACCTTAGGCTTATGGCAGGGTATCTCAGCCTGGGCCCTACTGACATTTGAGGCCAAATAATTCTTTGTTGTGAAAGGCTGTCCTGTGCATTGTAAATGTTTAGAAGCATCCCTGTCCTCTACTTATTAAATACCAGTAGCCCTCCCCTAGACAACAGAAAATGTCTCCAGATGTTGCCAAATAACCTCTGGGGGCTGGGAGGGGGGGTCCAATCAACTCCTGTTGAGAACCAATGACTTAGGCAGACTTTGTTCACTCAAGGCTCAAGCCATATTTGGACAGTGACTTTGAAGAGCCTTCAGTTCACTATCTTAGGACTTAATCAGAAGTCACAGAGTCCCCTGGAGAAGAGACATTTCTTCCCAGAAGCCCAGGAGGCTTCTGTGTAAATATGCAACAGTGTGGTGGTTCTTGCTGGTAAACCAGAGTTTCCAAGGGAGACCTGGGGATTGGGCTCCCCATTTTCCCAGAGGTCTTTTAAGACTCTAAGTGCTCTTAACATTAAAAGGACAAGTCACACATAAATAGCAATACCTAACAATGTTGAATGCATTGCCTGAGTCCAGGACGTGTGTCTTGTTTGGTTATTTATTTGGCAAGAGACACGGACAGACAAGGGGCAGCCTGGATGGTTTTCTGATTTGAATATCTGGTTGACTTTGAATTTCCTCTAGAGCTTCAGCTCCTCATGTGCAAAATGGGCATTTCAATCCCTACTTCCTCCACTGGACTGTTGCTCAGGTGAGAATTCGTATATGAATTCCTTGCCAACTAAGCATGTTATGAAATCCTGAATTGTTTAGGGGCCCTAGTCAGTCAGGTCTGGATTCACATCACTCGTGTGCTCCAAACCGTCTGGAGCCTTAGAAAGTTACCCAACAGATTCCTTAGATTCCTCACCTGACAAATATTGGAAGCAGTACCTACCTTGATGTGTGAAGATGGCAACTAACTGACGTAGCAAATAGATTTAAAACAACAGCGAATGGCTGAAGATTTTCTTGAATTAACTTTAAGAACCTAGCTAGATGCCCTATACCCAACTTTGAGCTGCTCGCTGAGCTCTGATGCCATGCAGTGGAACACTTCTCCTAACATTTCAGGCAAGTCTGCCGCCTTGACCCCCGTAGAGGTGGTTCTTGGGGGAGTAAAAGTGTCCGGGCAGTGTCCACTGCTTGACAATGTCTGAAGAAACTGGACAGCACTTCAAGACAGTGAGCTAATCCCTAAAGGGAATGAGTCCAGTGGAAGCAGGGACGTGGAGCTGGTGGAGACCAGAAGAAACAGAAGCCAGTCCCCTAAAAACCCAAAGGATGGATGGTGCTGAGATTCCCACTGTCTGTTTAATGGGGGTTCCGGTCACATTTCCTTTGACTCCCAAGGATAGGATAGGATGCTCCAGCTGACGTCAGACTTCTACTGCTTCAGAGAAAAGATAAATGCATTATCTTTTATACCTTGGGGCGGGGGGCGGGGGGGGGGGTGGTTCTGAATTGGCCGAAAGAGGCTGATCCATCTTTTCTCCACCTTTCCCAACTATCTTTTATTCTCATTTATTTTAACCTTTCCCAACTTTTTAACCCCTTAAATCAAGTAAACCATCTAAGCAGAGAGACAGTGAAGTTGAACACCACCATCAGCGTGACAGTGTAGAGTGCCAAGGAAAGGGGAAGCGTGTTGTGATCCCTGAGCAGTGCGCACTTGTCACTCAGGCCTCCCTCCTGCTAAGTGCCATTTAACAGCCTCCAAGGATCTTATTTATCACCCCTTTCACTTTACTGTGGCAGTGCCCTCACTTATGCAATAAAAATGACGTCACCCTTCTGCAGATGCTTCAATAGGCACTAGAGGTCAAAACCATCTCTTCTTCCTACCTTGGAAAAAAATGCACCTGTCACATTTCAGAAACGGATACAAAAGCCTGGACCTGAAAAAAAAAACAACCCAGTCATCTAAATTATCTTCCCAACAACAGACAGGCCCTTGGCTGTTGCTACAGGGAGGCAGGTGGTTAGCTACTTGGCTGGTTGGTTCCAGGATGCATGAGCCCATAGTGAAAGCAACGATGGGCTATTTGAAATTTCAGCCAAATACACCGCAGTTGCCAGTACTGAATAAATAATCTCTGATGGCTAAGCTGATGCTAAGATTTATCATGCAGTATTGCTGCTTCCAAGAATATATAGGAACTTAGTGTTGCCTTAAAAGTGGTTCAGTTTTAGAAACAATGCACAATTAAATTAGTACTGACAAATGGGGGCAAGTTTTAGTCCCACACATTCCTTCAGCTGGAAATGACCTAGAGATAATTTAGTTATTGGCCCAGTTCACACACTGGAGACTAGACTAGCTAAGAGGCTTCTCTGAAGTCACACAGCTAATTAGTAGCAAGGCAGATTTAGTTGGGGATGGGGAGGAGGTCATTTGTTTTGTTTTTGGCATGTTGAGTTTAAAGGTCTTATGAAACATCCAAGTCAAGATGTCAGGGAGGCAGCTGGTTATTTTTAATGGTCCTTTAAGAGAGAGGTCAGGGTTTGAGTTACAGATTTGAGGATGGACATTGCTAAATACCTTACTCACATATTTCACACATCTTTCAACCCTTGTTTCTTTTTAGTAGAAAATGGCATTAAGAGCCTGCAGTCTACATGCTGAGGGCACTCATTGCTACTAGGTTGTTCCTCAAATCTAGGCTTTTTTTTTTAAAGTAGGCTCCACGCCTAGCGCAGAGCTCAACACGTGGCTCAAATCGATGACCCTGAGATCAAGACCTGACCTGAGATCGAGTCAGACGCTTAACCAACTGAGCCACCCAGATGCCCTGAATCTAGACCTTCCATGCAGATATATGAAATATGTATTTTTCTAAAGATAAATTGCATCATGGTTTCATATTGATACTTGTAAGTCAAGCTGAAAGTGTATAGGGTTTTTAATTCAACCTTAATGATTTTATATCTGTAGGTGTCGTGAACAGAGGCCTAACTTGCATCAAGCTATTTGAGAGTCATTGCTCCTTGAACTGTTACAGACCTGCATCAGTTCATAGGCCCAGAGCCCCTTAATCTAGGGGAGAACAGGTCCCCTTAAGAAAGAACTCACACCTCGGTACTGAGTCTTTCCCCAAGGGGAACTGTTGTGTGAGTGTATGAGGGTAGCTGTGTCCTGGAGAAAGTTGGATACCTAGACCTTTCATTATTGGACATTGACTCTGAGAAAACTGAGGCACAGAAACGCTAAATAATTTTCCCCAAATCACACAACTAGTAAATAGTAGAGCCAGAATTCAAATCCAGACATTCCATGCTATTAATTACTATGCTTCACAGACTCTCATGTAACCACCATGGGACTAGGATCTATTCTCACTGATGTTGGGGTGACCTCTCTGAAACCCACTGGATCATATATGCAGCTACATCACATCCTGCATTGGCTCCCTATTGCCATTAGAGTAAACAGGGCCATCTGTGATATGCCTTTTTTTTTTGCCTTTCCAATCTCATCTTCTGAATACTTCCTGGCCTCACCCCATGCACAAGGCATGCCAGATGACCTAAAGATTTGTAAACACACCATTTCCTTCCACCTCTTCTTGTGTTTGCACATGTTTCCTCAGTTTGATGTCCTCTCTACCTTAACACTTCCCAAGGTCATGTTCAAGTGGCTTTGTGAAGCGTTTATGAATCACCCAAGGCAAACAGATCCCTCCCACCTTGGGAACTACCACATATGGCACTCTCCTCCATGACAGCATCATGGACAATACATTCCACTGGCACAAATGCCCATGAGCAACTTGAGGATACTGTCCATGGCTTGTGATCTTTGAATCTGTAGAGCTTCTTATATAGAGCTAGAAACATGGTGGCCTTTCACATATTTGCTGAATTAATAAAAAAAATGAATAAACTTAAAGGAAAGCTGTGGCTTGATTATAATGGCCTTGAATACGCTGCTGAATAGTCTGCTTTCCAGCCAACCATCCAAATGACTCTCCAGTGAATTCACTGTCAAACTAACTTCTATTTGTTTTCTTTAATGCACAGATATAAAAAATAAAACAAAAATGTCAAATTATTCCACAAGTCAGATAACCAATGTGAACTATTTAAAAAAATTGCAGAGAAAGACAATTTATACGATACAGAGAGGTAGACAATGAAAAATAAGTTCTTCTCATGAACCTATTGGAGGTTTCCTGTATTTTCTTCTGTGAAAACAAAATTTATACATATACTACCATATTATTTAGCTATACATAAATATATACATATCTATTTTTATGCATGTCTAGTTTTTAAAATTTTACACAAATGCTATTATGTACACTATTACTGCTTAAAGATTATATTAATATTATCACATTATACTAATTATATTAACACATCTTGGAGACCCTTCCATTCTGCACATACAGTTCTACCTTAGCCTTTTTTTTTTAAGTTTATTTATTTTAAGAGAGAGAAAGAACAAGCAGGGGAGGGGCAGAAAGAGAGAGTGAGTGAGAGAGAGAGAGAGAGAGAGGGAGAGACAGAATCCCAAGCAGGCTCCGTGTGGTCAGTGCGGATGTGGGGCACAATCCCAAGAAATGTGAGATCATGACCTGAGCCGGAACCAGTAGTTGGACTCTTGACCAACTGGGCCACCCAGGAACCGCTCTAGCTTAGCCTTTTATTTTTTTTTAACTTTTCCTTTCTTTTTTTTTTCTTTCTTTCATTCTTTTTTTAATTTTATTTTTTATCTTTTAAATTTTACATCCAAATTAGTTAGCATATAGTGAAGCAATGATTTCAGGAGTAGATTCCTTAGTGCCCTTCCCCATTTAGTCCATCTCCCCTCCCACAACCCCTCCAGTAACCCTCAGTTTGTTCTCCATATTTATGAGTTTCTTCTGTTTCTCCCCCCTCCCTGTTTTTATATTATTTTTGTTTCCCTTCCCTTGTGTTCATCTGTTTTATCTCTTAAGTCCTCATATGAGCGAAATCATATGATTTTTGTCTTTCTCTGACAGACTAATTTCACTTAGCACAATACCCTCTAGTTCCATCCATGTAGATGCGAATGGCAAGATTACATTCTTTTTGATTGCTGAGTAGTACTCCATTGTATGTATATACCACATCTTCTTTATCCATTCATCTATCAATGGACATTTGGGCTCTTCCCATACTTTGGCTATTGTTGATAGTGCTGCTATAAACATGGGGATGCATGTGTCCCTTCGAAATAGCACACTTGTATCCCTTGGATAAATGTCTAGTAGTGAAACTGCTGGGTCATAGGGTATTTCTATTTTTAATTTTTTGAGGAACCTCCATACTGTTTTACAGAGTGGCTGCACCAGCTTGCATTCCCACCAACAATGCAAAAGAGACCCTCTTTCTCTGCATTCTTGCCAACATCAGTTGTTGCCTGGGTTGTTAATGTTAGCCATTCTGACAGGTGTGAGGTGGTATCTCATTGTGGTTTTGATTTGTATTTCCCTGATGAGGAGTGATGTTGAGCATCTTTTCATGTGCCTGTTGGCCATCTGGATGTCTTCTTTGGAGAAGCATCTATTCATGTCTTTTGCCCATTTCTTCACTGGATTATTTGTTTTTTGGGTGTTGAGTTTGACAAGTTCTTTATAGATTTTGGATACTAACCCTTTATCTGGTATGTCATTCGCAAATATCTTCCCCCATTCTGTCGGTTGCCTTTTAGTTTTGCTGATTGTTTCCTTCACTGTGCAGAAGATTTTTATTTTGATGAGGTCCCAGTAGTTCATTTTTGCTTTTGCTTCCCTTGCCTCCAGAAACGTTTTGAGTAAGAAGTTGCTGCAGCCAAGATCAAAGACGTTTTTGCCTGCTTTCTCCTCAAGGATTTTGATGGCTTCCTGTCTTACATTGGGGTCTTTCACCCACTTTGAGTTTATTTTTGTGTATGGTGTAAGAAAGTGGTCCAGGTTCATTCTTCTGCATGTTGCTGTCCAGTTTTCCCAGCACCATTGCTGAAGAGACTGTCTTTATTCCATTGGATATTCTTTCCTGCTTTGTCAAAGATTAGTTGGCCATATGTTTGTGGGTCCATTTCTGGGTTCTCTATTCTGTTCCATTGATCTGAGTGTCTGTTTTTGTGCCAATACCACACTGTCTTAATGATTACAGCTTTGTAGTATAGCTTGAAGTCTGGGATTGTGATGCCTCCTGCTTTGGTTTTCTTTTTCAAGATTGCTTTGGCTATTCAGGGTCTTTTCTGGTTCCATACAAATGTTAGGATTATTTGTTCTAGCTCTGTGAAGAATGTTGGTGTTATTTTGATAGGGATTGCATTGAATATGTAGATTGCTTTGGGTAGTATTGACATTTTAACAATGTTTGTTCTTCCTATCCAGGAGCATGGAATATTTTTCCATTTTTTTATGTCTTCTTCAATTTCTTTCATAAGCTTTTTATAGTTTTCAGTGTATAGATTTTTCACCTCTTTTGTTAGATTTATTCCTAGGTATTTTATGGTTTTTGGTGCAGCTGTAAATGGGATCAATTCCTTGATTTCTCTTTCTGTTGCTTCAATTGTTGGTGTATAGGAATGCAACCGATTTCTGTGCATTGATTTTATATCCTGCAACTTTGCTGAATTCATGAATCAATTCTGGCAGTTTATTGGTGGAATCTTTTGGGTTTTCCATATAGAGTATCATATCATCTGCGAAGAGTGAAAGTTTGACCTCCTCCTGGCCAATTTGGATGCCTTTTATTTCTTTGTGTTGTCTGATTTCAGAGGCGAAGACTTCTAATAATATGTTGAATGACAGTGGTGAGAGTGGACATCCCTGTCTTGTTCCTGACCTTAAAGGGAAAGCTGTCAGTTTTTCCCCATTGAGGATGATATTAGCGTTGGGTTGTTCATATATGGCTTTTATGATCTTGAGGTATGCTCCTTCTATCCCTACTTTCTTGAGGGTTTTTATCAAGAAAGGATGCTGTATTTTGTCAAATACTTTCTCCACATCTATTGCGAGGATCGTATGGTTCTTGTCCTTTCTTTTATTGATGTGGTGAATCATGTTAATTATTTTGTGGATATTGAACCAGCCCTGCATCCCAGGTGTAAATCCCACTTGGTTGTGGTGAATAATTTTTTTTAATGTATTGTTGGATCTGGTTGGCTAATATCGTGTTGAGGATTTATGCATCCATGTTCATCAGGGAGATTGGTCTATAGTTCTTTTTAGTGGGGTCTCTGTCTGGTTTTGGAATCAAGGTAATGCTGGCTTCATAGAAAGAGTTTGGAAGTTTTCTTTCCATTTCTATTTTTTGGAACACCTTCAAGAGAATAGGTGTTAACTCTTCCTTAAATGTTTGGTAGAATTCCCCTGGAAAGCCATCTGACCCTGGAATCTTGTTTTTTGGAAGAATTTTGATTACTAATTCTATTTCTTTTCTAGTTATGGGTCTGTTCAAATTTTCTATTTCTTCCTGTTTCAGTGTTGGTAGTGTATATGTTTCTAGGAATTTGTCCATTTCTTCCAGATTGTCCATTTTATTGGCATATAATTGCTCATAATATTCTCTTATTATTGTTTTTATTTCTGCTGTGTTGGTTGTGATCTCTCCTCTTTCATTCTTGATTTTATTTATTTGGGGCCTTTCTTTTTTCTTTTTCTTTTTCTTTTTCTTTTTCTTTTTGACCAAAGTGGCTAGTGGTTTATCAATTTTGTTAATTCTTTCAAAGAACCAGCTTCTGGTTTCATTGATCTGTTCTACTGTTTTTTTTTTTGGTTTCGATAGCATTAATTTCTGCTCTAATCTTTGTTATTTCCTATGTTCTGCTGGTTTTGAGTTTTATTTGCTGTTCTTTTTCCAGGTCCTTAAGGCATAAGGTTAGGTTGTGTATCTGAGATCTTTCTTCCTTCTTTAGGAAGGCCTGGATTACTATATACTTTCCTCTTATGACCGTCTTTGCTGTGTCCCTGAAGTTTTGGGCTGTGGTGTTATCATTTTCATTGGCTTACATGTACTTTTCTATTTCCTCTCTAACTTCTTGGTTAGCCCATTCATTCTTCAGTAGTATGTTTTTTAGTCTACAAATATTTGTTATCTCTCCAATTTTTTTCTTGTGGTTGATTTCGAGTTTCATAGCATTGTGGTCTAAAAAATATGCACGGTATGATCTCAATCTTTTTGTACTTACTTAGAGCTGATTTGTGTCCCAGCATATGGTCTATTCTGGAGAACATTCCATGTGCACTGGAGAAGATTGTCTATTCCACTGCTTTAGGATAAAATGTTCTGAATATATATGTTAAGTCCATCTGGTCCAGTGTGTCATTCAAAGCCATTGTTTCCTTTTTGGTTTTTTGATTAGATGATCTGTCCATTGCTGTGAGTGGGGTGTTGAAGTCTCCTACTATTATGGTATTACTATCAATGAATTTCTTTATGTTTGTGATTAATTGATTTATATATTTGGGTGTTTCCACATTTGGCACATGTTTACAATTGTTAGATCTTGGTGGATAGACCCCTTGATTATGATATAATGCCTTTCTGCATCTCTTGATACAGTCTTTATTTTAAAGCCTAGATTGTCTGATATAAGTATGGCTACTCAAGCTTTCTTTTGTTGACCATTAGCATGATAGATGGTTCTTCATCCCCTTATTTTCAATCTGAAGGTGTCTTTAGGTCTAAAGTGGGTCTCTTGTAAACAGCATATAGATGGATCTTGTTTTCTTATCCATTCTGTTACCCTATGTCTTTTGATTGGAGCATTGAGTCCATTGACGTTTAGAGTGAGTACTGAAAGATATGAATTTATTGCCATTATGATGATTATAGAGTTGGAGTTTCTGGTGGTGTTCTCTGGTGCTTTCTAATCTTTGTTGCTTTTGGTATATATATATATATATATATATATATATATATACACACACACAGACACACACACACACACACACACACATATATGTATGTGTATATATTTTTTCATCTTTTCTTCCCTCAGAGAGTCCCCCTTAAAATTTCTTGCAGGGCTGGTTTAGTGGTCACAAACTCCTTTAATTTTTGTCTGGGAAACTTTTTTTCTCTCCTTCTATTTTGAGTGACAGCCTTGCTGGATAAAGAATTCTTGGCTGCATATTTTTTCTGATTCAGCACATTGAATATATCCTGCTACTCCTTTCTGGCCTGCCAAGTTTCTGTGGATAGGTCTGCAGCAAACGTGGTCTGTCTTCCCTTGTAGGTTAGGGACATTTTTCCCTTGCTGCTTTCATGATTCTCTCCTTGCCTGAGTATTTTGTGAATTTGACTATGATATACCTTGTTGATGGTCAGTTTTTGTTGAATCTCATGGGGGTCCTCTGTGCTTCCTGGATTTTGACATCTGTGTCTTTCCTCAGGTTAGGAAAGTTTTCTGCTATGATTGCTCACATATCCCTTCTACCCCTATTTCTCTCTTCCTCTTCTGGGATCCTTATGATTCTGATGTTCTTCCTTTTGAATGAGACAGTGATTTCTCTAATTCTTAAATATGCTCTTTTGCCTTCATCTCCCTCTTTTTTCCTGCTTCATTATTCTCTATATGTTTGCCCTCTGTATCGCTGATTCTCTGTTCTGCCTCATCCATTCTTGCTGCCACGGCATCCATCCATGATTGCAGCTCAGTTATAGCATTTTTAATTTCATTCTGACTATTTTTTACTTCTTTTATCTCTGCAGAAAGGGATTCTAATCTATTTTCAACTCCAGCTAGTATTCTTATTATTGTGATTCTAAATTCTGGTTCAGACATCTTGCTTGTATCTGTGTTGGTTAAATCCCTGGCTGTTGTTTCTTCATGCTGTTTCTTTTGGGGTGAATTCCTTCGTTTTGTCATTTTGAAGGGAGAAAATGAATTAATGAGGTAGAAAAATTAAAATTAAAAAAATATAAAAATTAAAAATATTAAAATTAAGAAATTAAACGCACACACACACACACACAAAATTGAATAAATGATGCTAGATCCTAGGTGTGTTTTGGTCTTGGTGTTGAAAGTGGTTTGACAGATTAGAACAAAAAAAAGGGGGGGAGGAAATCATTTGAGAATTTGAAAAAATGAATACACTGAAGTAGACTAAAATGAGATAATGGGAGTAAAATAGAATTTGAAAAAATTTACACAAAAGTAAAGATTATAGTAGAAAAAAATTAAAGAAAAATATTTTTAATAAAAATTAAAAATAAAAATGAATTTTTTCTCTTTCTGTATTCAAGAAAAAGAAAAGAAATGAAAAAGAGAAAAAAGAAAAAAAATCATTTGAAAATTTGAAAAAATTAATACACTGTAGTAGACTAAAATAAAGTGATGGAAGTAAAATAGAATTTGAAAAAATTTACATAAAAACAAAAATATAGTAAAAAAATTAAAGAAAAATATTTTAATAGAAATTGAAAGTAAAATGAAGTTTTTCTCTTTCTGCATTCAAGAAAAAGAAAAGAAATGAAAAAGAGAAAAAAGAAAAATAAGGAAATCGTTTGAAAATTTGAAAAAGTGAATACACTGAAGTAGACTAAAATAAAATGATGGAAGTAAAATAGAATTTGAAAAAATTTACACAAAAGTAAAAAATATAGTAAAAAAAACTAAATAAAATATTTTTAATAAAAATTGAAAGTGAAAATGAATTTTTCTTTCTGTATTCTAGAAAAAGAAGTGAAAAAGAAAAAAAAAGAAAACTGAATAGATGGACCTGCTAACAGATTGAAATAGGACTGAAATTATTTTGTTTTCCCCTAGAAGTCAGACTGTGTAGCGCTCTATAGTCCATAAACTAAGTAGGCAGTGAGACCTGTGTTCTTGAAGAGTGAGGTTGGCCCAGCTGGGTGGGGCTCAGTGTAACGGCTCTGTTCTCCACTAGATGGCGCTGCTAGCCGACTGGGGAGGATTGTTGCGTCGCTCGTGGGTGTGTATGCGCATGCGCGGTAGCGGTGAAAATGGCATCACCCAGCTGATACTTCTCTAGTATCAGAATTCTGTTCTCCCCGATAGGCAATCACGGACCCGTCCTCTGTCTTCAGCTTTCGTCCACTCCCTGCTTGTTCACTGTCCGTGACCGAGCCCCAGGCAGTACCTCTCTCCCGAGTTTTGTCTCAGATGCGGCTCTTTTCCCCGGCCCTCACTTCTGAAGGACTGCGGTTTTGACCCGCTTCACCCCTCTGCAAGAGGGTCTCACCAAGCCATGGCCGAATGAGCAATGGCCGAATGTTAGCCTCACCCAGGAACACTTGCTGGACCCTGCTGCTGCCGGTGCCCCAACACTGCGGCCAGGTGCCAGCTCGTCCCAGAAAATGTTTGCGAGACAGTGTAGCAGCAGCGTTTCAGGGATTGTGGAAAATCACAACATATGTCTGGCACCAGGCTTTACCCTTAATGACCTTGTTCCAGCATCAGAGAAAGTGGCCGTTTTCTGGGGTCTGCTGGGACGAGGTGGCTTCAACAGTCTCTACCAAATGTCCTTCCAGCAGTGGAACCGCTTCTCCCCATGTGGCCCGAGAGCCTCCCGGACCCCACTCTGCTCCTGGGGATTCGCCCTTCCCACCAGAGCACCACCAGGTATCCAGCTGCGGAGTTGCAGCCTTTGTGGTCCCCTTGTTTACAGTCTTAATGGAATTTAAACCCTCTCCTTTCTCCCTTCTTAGTTTAGTCCCTGCGGCTGTTTCCAATTTTCCACTTTCTCTCCAGCTGCTTTTGGGGAGGGGTGCTTTTCCTGTATTCTCCCCACCCCACCCCTGTCTGTGTCCTCTCTCCACCCGCAAAAGCACCTCCCTTCCCGAGGCTTCTCGATCCCCAAGTTCACTCTCTGTGCCGTGTACCTGCTGAATTCTATGGTTCAGGTTGTGCAGATTGTTGTGTTAATCCTCCAATCAGTTTTCTAGGTGTGCAGGATGGTTTATTGTTGGTCTGGCTGTATTTCATGGACGCGAGACACACAAAAAACTTCCATGCTGTTTTGCCATCTTGGCTCCTAGCTTAGCCTTTTTTAAAAAAATTCGTTATTTAAAGTTTGTTTATTTATTTATTTATTTAAATTTTATTTATTTTGAGAGAGCGCGTGCACAAATGGGGAAGGGACAGAGAGAAGGAGAGACACGGTCCCAATTAGGTTCTGCTCCATCAAAACAGAGCCGGATGCAGGGCTCAAACTCATGAACTGTTAGATCATAACCTGAGCTGAGATCGAGTCAGATGTTTAATCGACTATGCCACTCAGGCACCTTAGCCTTTTTAATGGCTGCAGAATGTCCATAATTCATTATTTGGTTCTCCTTGGGCATCATAGTTGGGTTTTTTTCTTCCATTCCAGATGGTACTGCAGTAAATATTCATGACCTACATCATGTTATGGCACCCATAATATAAATCCCTAGCAGTGGAAATGCTGGATCAAAAGGCATATTCATTGAAAATTGTGGGAAATGTTGCTGAGGTGCCCCCCAGAAAGGTTGTGTTGATTTGTATACTCTCATCCACATGGAGAGGCCTCTTTCCCCAACCTGAACCAACAACCTCATGAAACTTTTTCCTCTGATCATAGTTTTAGAAAGTAATCTACTTAATTAGATTACCCTTTAAAAATTTTGAGTTTGAGCATTCATTGATTTGATTATTGGCTGCTTGCATTTATTTTTCCTTAGACTATGTAAGTCCCTGTCCATACTTGTATCGGGTTCCACATTCTTACAATTTATACATGCTTTTGTTAAGTCAGGTAATTGGTTGTCATGTCTGTTGAAAACATTTTTCCATTTATTACTGTCTTTTGACGTTTTTATAATTTTCCCACTTGGAACTTTAAAGTTTATTGAGTTTAAAATTTACTGGAATATATCCATATTATTCTTACTGGCTTCTGGGTTTTATGTTCTGGCTATGTATCAGTTAGGATGCTCTTAGGGCAATTAACAGAAAACCTACCCAAATATGGTTTAAAGAATTAGAAAATTTCTTATTTTCTTTAACAGAAAATCCAATAGTAGGGAAGACTGTCGTTGATAGGCTGATCAAACAGCTCAACGATATCATCAGGACCTGAGGTCCTTCCTGTCCCTGCTTTGACATCTGTAGTGGTGACACCATACTGAAGTTGGCCTCCCTGCTTGTCATAAGACGGCTCCTAGTAGCAACGGGAGAGACACACCCCTTGTTCTTATTCAGTGAGAGTGAAATCTCTTTATCTGCCATGGAATATTAGTTCCCACTTTCTTGATTGTACCAATGAATTAGAGTCCATGACCATTCTGGATCAATAACCATCACTAGAGGAATGTTATGCATCAAATGTCTGGACCAGTCAAAACCCATTGTTGCAGCCAGACATGTGGTCTTCTTTTCCTGAGTCACCCAGACTGCATGGGGTAGAGGTGGCTACATGAATATAATTGATGTCCTGTTAATGAAGAAGGAAGGAGGGGTGCCTGGGTGGCTCAGTCAATTCAGCGTCCAACTCTTGGTTTCTGCTCAGGGCATGATACCATGGTTCATGAGGATCCAGCCCCATGTTGGATTCCATGTTTGACAGTGTGGAGCCTGCCTCAGATTCGATCTCTCCTCCTCTCTCTGCCCCTCCCTCTCTGATGCATACACACACACACACACACACACACACACACACACACCCATGCTCGCTCTCTCTCTCAAAATAAATAAGCTTTTTAAAAAAGGGGGAAGAAGGAAGGAGTAGCTATTGGGTAGTGCTATGGTAGACAGAATAATCCCCCCCCCCCATTGACCAAGATGTCAGTGTCCTAATCCTTAAGACCTGAGAATATATTCCTTTACATGACAGAAGGGACTTTGCAGATGTGATTAAGTTAAAGTGCTTGAGATGGGTTGTTTTCTTGGATTATCCAGGTGGACGGAGTGTAATCACAGGGGTTCTTCTACGAGGGAGGTGGAAGGGTCACAGGCAGAGCGGGACCTGTGATAACAGAAGCAGAGATGGGAGTGATGCAGGAAGAGGCCATGAGCCCAAGAATACAGGTGGCCTCTAGAAGCTGAAGAGGCAGAGTCATCCCTAGAGCCTCTAGAAGGAGTGCAGCCTTGCTGACACCTTGATTTTAGGTCTTCTGACCTCCACAATTGTGAGATAATAAATTCGTGTTGTTGTAAGCCACTAAGTTTGTGGTAATTTGTTAAAGGAATTAGCAAAAGGAAAATATAGTAGGTAAATAATACCTTAGGCCTTTATCCTTCTCTAATATTGTAAGTTATATAATATATAAAATAAATATAAATTAATCTATAGTTTCCTCTAATACTTATCTGGTTTTATTTTTTACATGTAAGTTGTAGTTTTGATATAAAGGGTGAAGTGGGGATCTGACTATATTCCTTTTCAAATGCTTGGCCAATTGCCCTATACCATTTATTGAATAATTCAACCATTCCACATGGATTTGAAATACAATCTTTACCATGAATTTAGCAATCTGAACTGTCCTGTTCTTTTTTTTTTTTTAACACTTCTTTAATTTATTTTGAGAGAAAGAGAAAATGCACATGTGAGTGAGTAGGGAACGAGCAGAGTGAGAGGGAAAGAGAGAATCTGAAGCAGGATCCGCACTGTCATCGCAGAGCCCAATGCAGGGTTCAAGCCCACAAATTGTGAGATCATGACCTGAGCTGAAATCAAGAGCCAGACACTTAACCAACAGCCACCCAGGCGCCACTGTCTTCTCTTCTAATCATGTATTTCATGTCTAGAACCAAGCAAGTTAATTTAATTATTATAACTTTATAATAAGCTTTGATATCTTACTAAATATCTACCATAGATTTATAAAATGGTCCCTGGATTATTCACCTATTCATTTTTCTATGTGAATAGAAAAAAATCCTGTTGGTGTATGTATAGGGATTGCATTGCAATTATACATTAGTATAGTGAAAATTTACATACTATTATATTAAGTGTTCCTCTTCAAAACCACAGTAGGTCTTCTCATTTACTTTCACATCTCACAGCTTAAAATTTTCTACATATAAATTCTACATATTTCTTAAATTTGTTCCTCTGTGTTGTGTGTGTGTGTGTATTTGCTGTTGTTGTAAAGAGAAAATTTCCTTTCTTAATGTTGGGAACCTTTGGAATTCTTGGGGTGAAAATCAAAAGAGGCCCCTGTATAGAAAGGACAGGGAGAGACTGAAGAAAAAGGCAGAGCACCTTAGGTTGGTAGATGGCAGGTGTAATAAGAAAGGAAAACTTACATATAAGGCTTCTCATGGATGGCTGCAAGAGGAGGAGGCTTTCACACCCACCCCCAGAATTTTAAAAGTTTATATAGAGGCCCTAAGTGGGTTCAGTCACATATTCAGTCCAGATGGTGGCAACAAGTCCATGGCCTTGAGAATGGCTCCCAGTGTGGAAAGAATGGGCCATAACACATTCTGAGAACAGCACAAGGTGTGAGAAACTTCCAGTCTCTCTGGTCCAGCTCATGGGTCAAGCAGCGGGAATGTCCTATCTATGACCACCTCCAACATTTAATCCTTTTCAACTGGTTATATTTTATAATTAGCAAAGCTGTTGAATCATAGTCAATTATCTTAGTCAATTATCTTAGTCAATTTAAAAATTTTTTTTTAACGTTTATTTTTGAGACAGAGAGAGACACAGCATGAACGGGGGAGGGGCAGAGAGAGAGGAGACACAGAATCGGAAGCAAGCTCCAGGCTCTGAGCCATCAGCCCAGAGCCCGATGCGGGGCTCGAACTCACAGACTCACAGACCGTGAGATCGTGACCTGAGCTGAAGTCGGACGCTTAACCGACTGAACCACCCAGGCACCCCACTTAGTCAATTTTTAAAGGCCTGCAGAGAGTGACAGCCATCCCAGTATTTAATAACCTGTTTCTCTGAATTACTTAATTATGGAAATTTTTGACAACAGAAGAGCTGATTTAAGTGAGTGGAAAAATGGCTTTATCTATATATTTTCAAGAGAATATTAAATTGTTTATTGATTATGCATGATAATGAATGATACACAAGCTTTAGTCCCATCTAATTTTAGCTGATACCATACTTCAACTTAGATATATTGCCTAGGATGTGTCAACAATCATATAAATAACCAAATAAACTCCAGGACTTTGCTTGGATGGCCCTTTTAACAGTGAACTACAGGTCACAACACATTAACTGTCAGTCCAGTTACACCAAAGTTTGTGGAGATCATGGCTTCTGTGCCCAAGCAGGTTGCAGAGAAATTTTGAATCAAACCTGGCATCACTGTGAAGGAATTCTAACTTCACACTGTTGGGTTAGTTTACCAAGATGGCTTCAAAGTAGACTAACTATACACAACACATTTTTAAAAAGACACATTTATTCGACATCCTGATAACACTATTTAGCAGTCAACAGCAAGGAGGCAACAACCAAAAAAATCTACATTAAAACCCTTTGTTGGAATGCTTTGCACTTTCCACAGATCAGCAACTAAAATAACCTGTTATACAGTTAGTCACAAATACAGTCCTCAAGGTTTTTTGCCCACACACATGAGTATTGTCTAAGACATGTCTTCTTTGTAGCAGCTAGGCCCTGATACCACTATGCTGGGCTGAGTTCACCTTATAATCTGTAGCTTCTCTGTCACTTCTCTGGCTCTCCTTTCCTGCTATGCTTTGTTTCCTGACTGTAATTAAAACCTTCTGCCACTGCCGTGGCTACTGCTCCTGCTGGAACCACGATAGCCACCTTGGTTTTGTGGTTTGGCAAAGTATTGGCCTCCACCAACATAGGGGCCAGAGCTCTGCCTCCAAAATTCTCTCCTTTCATGGGCCCAAAATTTGAAGATTGATCATCAAAATCATTATAGCTTCCACCACCTCCAAAGTTGCTTTCATCTTAAACAAATCCATTATAGCCGTCCCTACTGCCACCATATCTATCACCCCACCTCGACTGCCACCAAAGCCACCTGGCCCACTGAAGTTTCCTCCATCATGAAAGTTGTCATTCCCACCAAAACCACCTCCATGACCGCCATGAAAGTTTCCAGAACTGCTGGACGTCTTTGGTTGAATGAAACATTAGCCATCTGTTGCTCAGATAGGGCTTTCTTCTGTCACAGTTATGGCCATTCACAGTATGGTATTTTTGAATGACAGTCCTGTCTATGGAGTCGTGGTCATCAAATGTTAAAAGCAGAGCCTCCCTTCTTGCCACTGCTTTCGTCAGTCATGATTGCAACCACTTCAATTTTCCCATACTGTTCAAAATAATCTCTTATGTGATGTTCTTCAGTGTCTTCTTTAATGCCACCAACATAAATCTTTTTCACAGTTAAGTGGGTACCAGGTGTTTGAGAATCTTCTCTGAGACAACCCTCTTTGGTTCTGCAACTCTTCCATCCACCTTGCATGGCCTTGTATCATAGCTGTATCCACCTCCTCCACAGTGGCATCCATGACAAACCCAAAGCCTCTTAGACTCCCATTGGTTGTTTCAAAGCTAAACCTCTGATGAAGGGCTTCTTCAGCTGTTCAGGCTCGTTGGGAGACTGACTTAGACGTGATGGTGGTGGGAGGGGAGACTTTAATGATGCTTGCTTGGCGGCATCCATGGGGAGAAAGGCTGCCATATAGCTATCTTGAAAATAATGCTACATTTCATTTCAACATGTTTTAAAATTTTTTATTTGAGTAAAAGTTACATACAGAGAATGTTTTAAAACCTTTTTAAATAAAACTTGGTCTTGTTAGTTCCAGCTGATGTATTTGTTCCTAAAACATTTTTGAGATCTTTTCATGCTAGACACTTGGTCAGTAACAACCTGTTCTAGCTCCTCTCAACTACTGCGACTGTACTGAAGACCTCCAGTCTTGCCCACTCTGAGAGAGTGAAAACAGAGCCATCCTTCTGTACCAAAAGCTTCTGTTACCTTCCATGGTGGGCTTGAAATTCATCTGCTTCCCTGAACTCCTGGACCCTGAGGAGCAGCTTCCTTCCTGCCACACCTCTGTCTTTTTAGACCTGCTTACCTGGTTCTTTAGGACAAGAATTAGCTGTCTAGATTCCCTGCCCCTTGGTTGAGCTCTTTCTTCAACTGGCTGGACCTTCTGGAGCCATGTCTCTGCTTGGAGATGGCCCTTGTGGCCATGGGCTGCCTATTGCTCCAACTTGGATGTTGGAACCCACCCAGAGAGGAACTGATTTTGCCACCTCTCTTGGGCACTGTGTTTGGGGTTCCAGAAAGTCTGTTAGGATGCAAATAGTGGAAGACACAACAATAACAAGTAGTTTAAAAGTTTAGAGATGTGTTGTGTCATGTAACAGGAATCCAGGAGGTAGAACCTCTCCATGGCTGGATGATTCAGTGTCTCAAGTATTTCCTCATAGGCTGAGTGCTTTCCATCTTCTTAGTCCTCTGCATGTCAATGCTTTCTCCCTTCAGAGTTCCAAGGTGGCTTCAGCAATTCCAGGCAGCACACAGAGACATGACACCATCTGCTGAAGGTGAAGGGCATTTTCTCCTATGTGCTTCTTGTTGTT